>NW_026781620.1:0-25000 GCF_030144855.1 Hypanus sabinus
GGCTGTCTCGCTTGGTGAGGTCGTTATTCCTTTCCTGACAACAGATCCCGGCCTTGTTTAAACGAGGTATGCTGCGGTGACGGGTTTTCAGCTCAGTAACGAAGCCATCAGAGTTTGAAGATCGTCCAATTTATTTATGTGTTTGTCAGTACTTCCTAATTATCTATCTACTTACTTATCTATTACCTTATTTGTTTATTCTCTTCCTTACTTAGTCACATACTCTCTTGTTTTTAAATACCCTCCTTCAAGCCGCGCCACCCACCCATTTCAGAATTAACCTTCGCCTCATCCCGGCGCATTTTGCAACCAGCAATTAACCTAACCACCAGTACTTCGGTAGACTGCGGGAAGAAAGCGGAGCAGAGTGGCGGGACGTGGAAACTTCTTACAGACAGCGGCTTAACCTGATCTACCTAATTTACCTCCATCCCCACACTCCAGCTGATTTTTTACTCACACCCTACTCCTCTCTTCATTCACAATCTCTCCCTTCCGTCATCTTTTTTTTTCCTGATGCTTTTATTTCCCCCCCCCCCACTTACAGCCGACCTCCTCACCCCATTCATAAACTTGCCTTTCACATCCAGTGCCGGTCACAATCCATCAGTGTTTCCTCTCTGAGCTCAAACATGGCCCTTGTGGTTATGGACCGACTACCTTGTCAAACAAATTACATTCGACCTTTATAATAGTATAAACCCGTTTGTGAAAATAAGCCCGGCCGATCCATCCTCAATTCATCTGCAGTCGTCCTATCCAGGATGCACTCCTATGAATATCTCCTCCTCTCTTCCTATTGTCGCAACACCATTCCTGTCCAAGCTGTGTGCAATATTCCGGTTCTGGTCTAATCCACCTTCAGTTGATTACGACTTCTTTCACCTTATACTCAATGCCCTCCACAAGGAAAGGGAGACTGTTTCTCCTTTCTCAGCGTCGATGGCAGAAGGACGGAGTAACGTCTCCTATGAGATGAAATAATTTTAGCATGGAATTATGGGCGGCGAAATTCACGGGGTAATTTTAATTGTAAAGGCGATCGAAAGCAAACAAATAAAAGAATGAAAGAAAATCCGGTGTTCCGGAAAAAAATAAGTGTTCCATTTCTAAAGGCAGGAAGAGCGTCTCTTTTGGAAAACAGCAGGTAACGGAAAGTTTGTGACAGGGCAGAATCAAAAGAGCGTCTGTGCAATTAAATCTCATGGTCTCGATTCCGCCTCATATTCAGGTAAATCGTTGTCAGTACGGGGCTTGTTGGAGAGTGCTGACTGTGCGTGACATCACAGTGCTGGTGTAAGAGCTGGCATCTTGCCAGAAGATTGGGCACCTGCTCTCTCACCGTTGTTACAAAACCCTTCTGCTTCCAGTCTGCATCGCGTTTCCTCTGTCAAATGCAAAGGTAGACAAGACGCGACCACAGAGCCAAGTGTGCTTGCTCAGTCAGGCCTTTTACAGGCAGTCTCGGGATTTTGTCGAGCTCTCCCCTCTCGACGCGTAACTGTGTAGACTCCAGGCGCAGAAATACACGGCCGAGTGATTCACCCTCAGGCTGTTGGTCACCAGTTTGTTCTCGTTATCTTTAAGCGCCTGCAGGGTAATCCATCAACTTCCCCGTCTGGATTCCTAAAGTTAGCTCCGTAGCTGTAGAACATGAATTGCGGCCCCTGCCCCGGGTACTGGCGGGACCAGTACACGTTATAAGTGCTGCTGCCCTCCACGTTGCAGGATAGCGCCATCGTGTTCCCCAGAGATCCGGAAAAAGCCGGTGGAGACTGCCGGATAGTTTGTGAGTTCGCGGCTGGGGAAGAGAGGAGCGGAGTATGACGTCAGTAGGCAGGTAGACACGGATCATGGAGAAAGGGAGCAAGGAAGCAGAGGATAAATGCGGGAAGCAGAGACATATGGGGAAAAGAGAAAAAAATGGGAAAGTGAGTGAGAGAATAGAATAAAATAAATATAATTGGATGGACAAAGTTGAAAACTAAATTGCAAACCGGCGCAACGATGAAAAAAGTGAGAAAGAAAAGCTAGAGAGCGTTGGAAAATTAAATATTTCAAGAATTAACGGAGCACAGAAAGGGTAATGCAGAATTGGTTGCTTAAACTACTCGGAAATTGAAGCTGTCCTTTACCGTGAAACCAGATTAGCAGCTCCAATAACACGAACATCTTTCAACTTAGACAGTTTCCTCCAAGCGGAAGGGCTTTCGGAATGAACCACCTTTTGAATGCCCTGTCAGGGTGAACGGACAAAGCTCCGCCCCTCAACCATACGTCACTGAGTAGCGACACTGGAAGCTTTGAGTTTCAATGGTGTATGGATCAATTCATTTGCCGATCCGGATGTTATTCGAAAGGTCGGGCCCCATTCCAAGTTCAGAAGGACAGCGGGAGCGGGAACGACAACGGGGACATGACGATGTAACTTCAATGTCTCACATTGAGTCATCGTACCGCTTTGGGAGGCGCAGAGGGGTATATAAGCAGGGAGGTACGGATTACGTTCAGCAGAAAGACAGAATTACTTCGTATATGGTGGTCCCAAGTGCGACATTCCGTGTCATTCATAAATTACTAATAGCAGAGTTGTAGAATATGTATTACAGACGCTGACCTCAAGGCCCGAAAGTTTATTGTTTGAGATGTCTAGATGGCAGCATCGTATACTAGTGCATTACTGAAAAAGACGCTTCGGTCTAAATTGCAAACTCCGATAAATAACTTCATTACTCCCGTCATGCAAATTATAATCATGCCAGAAATTCGGCAGGGATGACGATTGTAGTGAACATTGAAAGTGTATAGCACGGAATTCTCCAGAATGCAGCGAACTAAGCGAAGCAGAACTTGTTATATGGCAACGAACCACTTGGCTGCTCGTTAGATTTCGAGAATGGGATTAACCGGGCACGCAAACGCTTTACTCTGCGACCCTGCAGCTGAGACTTGGCAAACCTAAAGCCATATTCTCGTGTAGAGTGCCGCCCTGCGGCCGCAATAGGAACAACCCTGCCACAGCAGCTTGTGGAACGGAGACAGTCACGACTGCGACGGGATTATTCGGCCGAATGTGATGGTGCTGTGACAGAATAGACTACTAACCAGTAACCCTAACCATACACCTGTCTCTCTAAATGCCTGCAAGTAAATAAATATCAAGTTTATCTCTGTTGTCACATACGTACTTCGATAATAAATTTATCTTGATTGGGACTTTGACTGCATCGAGAACTGTAAAATCTCCGGAGCATACATGAGAAGCATCATCATTATTTTCCGTGGATAGGAGGGATAAACCCCAAATTATAGAATTTCATTCTGAGGGACATCTGTTTACGCTCAAATGAAGTTAGCCACACGGAATGAGTTGTTGGAAGAAGTAGTATAATAGGGTACGTTTACCACATTCGGGCAGCTACACAGATGGTATCGCTTCAAGGATGTATTGAGTAAACGGATGCAAATAGAAGTAAAGTACACAGGCTCCCTTGTACTGTAACTCCAAACCAACAGAGGGCGCTCTATAACAAAAAAACAGCGACATTGACTTCTGATTGGGAAGCTGCCGTCCAGCCACCCAGTCACCGCAACACACACGACCGGGTGTCCTGATCCAAAAAAATCATGTCTCACGTGCGCTGACTGTGCTTGCCTCCATCTCTGACGGAGCGATTACGTGAAGCAGAGACATCAAAGGTCCAGGTGCAGTTCGTGCAATTATCTTGAAGATATCATCACAGGACACCGATAGAGGGATGGCCACAGGCAGACACATGAATAGAAAAAAAAAACTTACCCCAGCATCTCCTCTGTAACTACTTCAAACCGCATTAAAACTGCGCCTTCTCGTGCTTGTCATTGCAGCCCGGGGAAAAAGGCTCTGACTGTCCACCCGAGTAATGCATCTCATTATCTTGCACACCTCTATCAGGTCACCTCTCATCCTCCGTTGCTCCAAGATGTTCATTCAACCTATTCTCATAAGGCATGTTCCCCAAACCAGGCAACATTCTTGTAATTCTGCTCAGCACCCTTTCTATGGTTTCCATGTCCTTCCTCTAGTGATGAAACCAGAAATGTGCACAGTACTCCAAGTGTTGTTTGACCAGAGTCCTATACAGCTGCTACATTACCTCTCGGCTCTTAAACTCAATTGGTCCATTCGGAGATTTGTTTTTAAAGAATCATTTTCTTAATAGCAGATCAAATTAGCTGATTATGTCTCCGACTCAAAGACGTTCCCAAATCATTTGCTTAATAAAAGGCAGAATAATATGCCGTTATCAGTCACCTGACAATGAATTATTATTTCTTGAATGTTAATCCAGTTTTGGCGGCTGCACCGCTCATTTCTCAATTGCTGTGGACGTATGTACTGTTGGTACTTGGCATTGTAGCTTTCTTAATATTTACCTAGATATTGCTGCCTAGGCCTAATTGTGTATTGTTATTCTGTAATGTCTTTCCGATGATACCAGTTGTAGATATTACTTTCGGAACAGCGGATACCTTATTCGTGTTCCAAACTCTTTCAATTTGCTCTTTCAATTCGGCATATTTCTGTTGATTTTTCACTTACAGACTTCTGCATGTTTTGTGTGATAAAAGGAAATTTTTTGTTGGCTGAAGAACATCTGCCAATCTGATTTCAAAAGTAAACATAAAGCAAAATTAATTCGATGTTCCGATATTAATATTATAATACCTTGAAAAAGCACGGAGACAAAAATGAAAAATAACGGGGGCTTAAGCAATCCATAGAGTAGACAGATAAGACGGATGAGGTCATATCATCATCATCATCGAAAACGGGATTCAACGCTCCACGGGAGAGCATATAATTGTAATATGAAGTACACACCACCAATCCTAAATAAGATCATTACCGAGAGAAATGAAGGTAAAGTTAACCAATGGAAGATTATGACGCTCCACTGAAAAAAAAAACCTTGATTTTACTAGCAAAGAGGAATGGGGCCGAAGGGCTCCCTCTGCACCGCTTGATACATAAGTCCTGGCAATTGCTATTACTAACCAAAGTAGACTATTAGTTTTCTATGACGTCAGCAGACGATCAATTGACAAACGTTATGCTCGGTCAGGCGTCATTTCCGGTGATAAATTCCATCGACAAGAGTACAGGTGAAAAAGGGAAGAGGGAGCTTTCGCTCCCAAACAGCGTTTCAGAAGGGCAATGCATCTCCCCGCTGACGTGACCCTCGCTTTTCTCACCATATCCCTGACTCTCCCGGAACACTGTGAGTTTTATTTTGATTAATTATTTTTTTAGAGCGGGTCGAGTCAGCTGATATTATCACTGATTCAAAGACGATTCCAGATCATTTGTTTTATAAAACGTGAATATTATGTCGTTATCAGCCAACTGACCATGAACTATTGTCTCTTACATCGTAATCCAGTATCGGCGGCTGCATCGACATTCAATATGATCTTGGCTGATCTCACCATGGACTCATCTACACCTACATGTCTTTTCTCCATAACCTCCACTGATATGAAATAAAATCTATCCAACCTTTTCTTAAATATGTTTACTGAGGGAAAATATGTTTATATGTTGTGGGAACGCTCTGATGGCACAGCGTTGACTTGCACAGAGAGCAGCAGGACACTAGGGGGTGTCACTGAGCAGAAAGCTAAAGGAATAAAAGAAGACAGTTCACTGAAATTGGCACCGCGCAGGAAGAAAACTGGACGAACTCCTGGAGATCCACCGACCAATTCGAACCCGCGGAATTTCACTCATTAGGTCGCTAAACTGATTGTAGAGACGTCAGCCTCACTTGCAGGGACATGCAACGAATCTTCTTGGTATAATGTTTTTATTTGCACGAATTTTTAATTTTCCTTTCACAGTCTCAGGTTTTGTATGGTTATTCACGAATTTATGGTGTATTTCCCCGCAAATACCCGTAGTTTAATAAATCTCAAGGCCACTTGCGGCGTCATATACGTACTTCGATAATAAATATATTTTCACTTGACTTTGACTTTATCGAGACCTGTAAAAAATCTGGGAGCTTGCATAAGATGCCTCATCGTTATTTGCTGTGGTTCGGACAGGTTAACCTCAAATTACAGCAGATCATGTTGAGGGACATATGCTTGTACTCGGATAAAGTGTGATAGGTGGAATGAGTTGCTGCAAGACGAGGTAGAGAAGTTTACGTTTACTAGAGTCCTGCAGGGTCAGCAGTGGTAAAGCTTTCAAGACTTATTGAGGAAACGGAGGCAAATGGAATTACAATACAGAGGACCCTGTAGTACCATAACATCAAGCCGAAAAATGGCGCTCTTCGTCCAAAACTGGCGACATTGTTTTCTGTTTTGTTTTTTCAGCTGCCTTTCACCCAAACAGTCAGCGCATCACACAAGACCAGGTGTTCTGAACCACCAGATTCCTATCTCACCTGCGCTCACTGCAGCTGCCTTCATCTCGTACGGAACGATCACATGGAGCAGAAACTTCAAAGATCTAAGTGCGGTTCACCTTAGGAAAGATGGCGCTGGAGTTTTAGAAAGTATCAGGTTGGATCAGTCGCCGGGACCGGATGAGACGTATCTCAGGTAACTGCAGGAGACAAGGGTGGAGATTGCTGAGCCTCTGACGATGATTGCATCATCAATTGCGGCGCGAGAGATTCCGGAGAACTGGAGGCTTGCGGATGTTGTTACATTATTCAAGAAAGTGGGTACAGATAGCGCAGGGAATTACAGACCATTGAGACTTACTTCAGTGGTTGGTAAGTTAATGAAGACGATCGTGAGAGGCAGGATTTATGAACATTTGGAAAGGTATAATATGATTAGGAGTAGTCAGCATGACTTTGACCAGGGCAGGTCATACATTACATCAGTAATAGAATGTTTCGAGGATTTAACTAAACATGGAGGTGAAGGAAGAGAAGTAGATGTAGTGTATATGGATTTCCGCAAGGCATTTAAAAAGGTACCCAATCAATGCCTTGTTGAGAAAGTACGGAGGGATGGGATCCATGGGGACATTGCTTTGAGGATCCAGAACTGGCTTGCACACCGAAGGCAAAGACAGTTTGTAGACGGGTTATATACTGCGTGCATGTCGGTGAACTGGAAGTATGGGTTAGTAACCTTACTGATGACACAAAGGTTGGAGTATTTTGGATAGTGTGGAGATCTGTCAGAAGTTCCAGCGGGACATTGATTGGATGGAAACCTGGGCAGAGTGGTTGGAGATGGTGTTCAACCCAGATATGTGTGAAGTGGTTCGTTTTGTTAGCTCAAATATAATGGCAGAATATAGTATTATTGGCAAGATTCTTGGCAGTTTCAAGGTTCGGAAGGATCCTGTGGTCCGAGTCCATAGGACGCTCAATGTCGCTGCGCACGTTGACTCTGTTGTCAAGAAGGCGTATGGAGCTTTCGCCTTCATCAGTCGTGGGATTGTGTTCAAGAGGCGAGAGGTTTCATTGCAGCGATACTGGACCCTGGTCAACCCCACTTGTAGTACTGTGCTCAGAATTAGACCCCTCACTACAAGAAGGATGTGGAAAACATAGATAGGGTGTAGAGCAGAGTTACATGTGTGTTGCCTGAATTGGGTTGCATGCCTTACGAGAACAGGTGTTTACTCCTTGGAGTGACGGAGGATAAGTGTTGACCTCATAGAGCTGTATAAGATGATGAGATACATTGATCATCTGGATAGTCAGAGACTTTATCCCAGGGTTGAAATGGCTATCAGGAGAGGGCACAGTATTAAGCTGCTGGTAGGTGGTAGTGGAGATGTCAGGTTACATTTTCCAGGTAGGGATTGGTGCTTACGTGTAATGACCTGCCGCTGACGGTGGTGAAGATAGATACGACAGGGTTTTTAAGATACTCCTGGATAGTCACATGAAGCTTAAAAAAATAGAGACTTATTGGTAACACTAGCTAATTAATAAAGTAAATAATAAATTAATAAAGTAAAGCTCGGCAAAAATTGTGGTCCGAAGTTCCTGTAATGTGTTGTAGACTTTCTGTTTTTCGATAATTGCTAACTAATCATTTCTGCTTGTAAAATGAGCATAACCTTCAATTTTCTCTATCGACCACTGTATTCCTCGGTATCTTTTAAAGGCCACTTATCCTTATGCCTCGAACACCACAAAATGAAGTGCATCCCATGTACGCACTACTCTCTGTGTAAACGTCTTGCCCTTTCGAGGGCATTTGAACCTACCGCATGAACATTGCCCGACGCTTTGTATATGTTTGCAAATAAATTATTTTGTGTCATCTGCAAGATTTTCAATTCCCTTATTTGCAGACATCCTAATCTGTTTTATATATATATATATATCACAAATCCCAGAGGATTCACTGTCGGACATTAACTATGGAGTGTTCTTTATGCGTTGTGATGAAAATGAGATTCCTGAGTTACAACATAAAATCTCTCCATCAGAATCTGCCACCTACTGGCTGCATAAATATCTACAAATCTACAAACAGCAGAGTTACTGAATTACCTGTGCACGGGCAGGTGTATTGACAGTTATATACCCCCCGGGTTCATTCTTTCTGTGGTCTGTCACTTCAAAGAGGCCGAGAGAATTAAGATTGACGTTGAGATACACCTGGATTTCTGCAGACTCTAAAATTTGCTACATTGCTATAGTGAGTGAGATGGCGTCATTTGGTGGGACATGAATGTTTACATTTTCCTGTGGCTTGTTTTCGCATATACAATGACATAGAGACAGACTGTCAGAGTCTAGATCAATTTGCTGAATCCGAGACACCAGTGAGTATGACGCTGGTGTAAACATTCAGTCGCCGAAATGGATAAGTTGAGATCGATCCAGTGTATCAATGAATGACTCTCACAAGTCGCAGGAAGTAGAAGAAGGTTGCAGAGAGGAGAAGAGGGGAAGGTTTCAAAGAGAGGAAACCATGTGACAAGGAGATCACTGTTTGGACTCTGTCTCCAAGCAGCCAGTGAGGATGAGTTCGTTTCCATTCGGATAGGAAAGTGTGCTTGTCACAGTGTTAATCCGCAGGAGGGGTTTCTCTGTTGGGGTGAAAAGTTTTGTGGATACCACGTATGTGTTTACCTTTGTCTGGGCGTGGTAGTTCACTGAAGAAAGGCACCCTTTGTGGAAAACCACTGTTGGAGATAATTCGTAGGTCGTGGATACGGAGATGTAGCTATCACGAGTGCGATTGTGGTAACCTTGAGGAATATAACGGCGTGTCCACCCTTGCCTGGATGGTGGAAACCTTGAAGACGTCAGACTTGTGATAAGCTACTGTTAGCGATGTTTCGTGTGGGGATTCAGAGAACAACAAGAATATCGACGTCACCTGTTTGTTTGGATTACAAATTCATCTCACTTACTTCAATGTATGTGCATTTAAACTAAACAGAAATTTCTGACACACCATCGTAAGACTGTAACACTTGCCACCTGATCTTGAATAAGTTTGGGAACTTTAATTTTTTACACACCTATATATGCATAACACTGGTAACCCTTGGTTTACCTGGTTTAAATTACTATATTACATAGTTACTAACAAAATAGTGATTGTTAATAGCAAAATCAGACTCCAGGTGTGTTCTATTGCTGAAAGCGGAGACTTTAACTCTGTTCAGGATAACCAGTCTTCTTGAACGGTTGAAAGGCAGGAGCTCCTGGTACAAACATCCCTCGCTAGTGGCAAGAGAAGGAGCTGCATCGGGCATACCTGAGCAGGCATTCGGGACTCACGGAATACGGCAGGGCACAACAGTTGTTTCGTGATTGTGATGTTAAGGCGTCGCATGCAAATAAGGGTAGAATCACCCACTTGGTGGAACTGAGAGAGACATTACAGGGAACCCGTGAGGAAATTAATCTGGAAAGAGCAGAGTGCAGGCAGACTGGGACACTGCTTTTTCCTGTTGGTGCTGGAGGGATGAAGTGCGGGAGCTAATCGCGTCTGGCAACAGCCGCAGTGGATTGCACATGGGTTATTTCGGGGCGTCACTGTGGATTAATTTTCTCCTGACAACGCCGAGTGAACTTTATTATGAGACAGTAGGGAGATTTCACCGTCTCCTTGAACTGCAGCCTAAACTTGGTCTGGGCCACGGCGTAAAGAGCCGTGTTGGTAC
Source organism: Hypanus sabinus (assembly GCF_030144855.1). Taxonomy (NCBI): domain Eukaryota; kingdom Metazoa; phylum Chordata; class Chondrichthyes; order Myliobatiformes; family Dasyatidae; genus Hypanus; species Hypanus sabinus. Next base: position 10,145 of record NW_026781620.1, read on the forward strand.
AGCAGCTCAGGAGTTGAAGCATGTAACCGAGTTCACGCGGACTATTCGGGGGATAAACGGTAATGTAAACAGCCACTTTATCCCATACGGAATACACCGTCAGCAGTGCCCACAGCAGGATGAAATTCCCCGACATCACCAGCAGTAACAGGAGCGATTGCCTGCGGTTCTTCATCTCCGGGTCGGCGGGCGTCTCGCCATCGCGCGAACCACGGAGTCTCCTCCGGGCCCGGCTGACCACTGAGACGTGCCTGATAGTTAAACTGTTTAACAGGAGAATCAGGAGAAAGGGAAATATTGGGGTGAGGAGTGAATGAATCAGCAGAAATGTTGTCTCCAGAGATAGGAGAATACGGAAAGAACGTAAACAGAGCATGAACCAAAGTGACATCGCATATGCCCCATCGAGCAGAAAGTACCAGGAAATGTTCTTCAGGCAGCTCAGCACTGTCACCGTCCCCAAAACCAGAGCCGCCGCTCTCCCGGTGCAGTATTTTCGTTTTAGCTTCTGAAAGCAAATGGCGACAAATCGATCAAAGGTGAAAGTGACGGTGTACCAGACAGAACAGTCCGTGACGGTGTAGAGCATGACTGCGTGAATATTACACACCCGAACACGATCCGACCAGAGGAAAACCTCCACTGGCATGTAACTCATCGGAATCTTGTTCAATACCAGATCGAAGAGAACGACCAGTTGATCAGCTGCTACCATGGCGACCAGGTACCGTGTGACACCTTTGGAGAGACCGCATTTTCCCCGCGACAGGATGACGATTGTCACCAAGTTCACTGTGCGGAGGGAAATAAAGACCATTAACACAGTCTTGGATGGAAAGATTCTCTAAAATCAACTATTTTAATCGATTGCATTTCCGAGAACAGAGATGGACATTGAAGCAATGTTTCTACTAAGGAGATTATGGACAGCTTTTATGAAATGCGTAGTGAGGAAGTTCAGAACAATTAGTGGAATCTCATTGAAACATATCGAATATTGCAAAGTCGGATTTCGTGGACGTGGAGAGGATTGCTTCCGTAGATGTGGAGTCTTCAACTGGAGGATGAATATTTCCAATAGAACGACATCACTTTACAACAGTGGTAGATGGAAATTTGTTCAGACTGAATCTGCTGAATACGTGGACTTTCTCGGCACAGACGGCTAATGGAGTCAGTTCGTTGCCAACATTTGCAGCAGAGAGTGATATGCCCCTGATTTGTCGGGGCGCCAATGGATATGGAGAATGGCCGCCAGAAGGTGATTGAGAGGGGCAATAAATCAGCTGTGATGGAATGGCGGAGAGACCTCGGTGCTCGAATGTCCGAATTCAACTCTGGAGCCCTGTGGGCTACGCAGTAATATCAATGGATGACTGGGATGTATCCAGGAGAAGGATTAGTGATTAAGTGCCAAGTATCACGGCAATGGAAATTCAACTTCCTTCATCTGTAAACACGAGGGAAAATTAGAGCAGAAGAATTAGTAGCCGAATGGGCGAATTCATCTCCGTCCGAGATTCACTCCCGAGAAAAGGCAGCCTGTGTCCCCGAGCTCTGGTCTCACCTGCCTGTTAAAAAGGACCTTCCTGTCCGTGTCTTATCTACTACCTTAGTATTTTACATGTTGCTAAAATGATCGTCTCTGATCCTTCTGAATTCCAGTGTGTGCAGTCCGAGGCGACTCAAACTTTCCGTATAGTCTCTCCACCTCATGTCTGGAATCAAAATAGGGAAACGACGACAACGCCCGTAAATCGCTTCTCAAGTCAGGAGACTAAGTCTAGGGCGCAGTACTCCAGTTGCCGCCTCACCAGTACCTTGTGCCGCCTGTTCTTAAATTCCCGCATCTCGCAATGATGGCCAATATACCATTTGCCTTCTTGTTAGCCTGCTGCTGCTGCTGCAAACCAGCATAAAGTACCGGAAGCATGTGTAAGTTTCAGAGAGGGTGCAGCTGTAATTTACCGGAATACTGGCCGGATTGGAGAGTGCCCACAGTACGGAGAGGTTGTGTGCGCTCGAACTTTCTTCTCTGAGAGTGAAGGTGCATGGGCGGTCACTTGGTGGCACTGTTTGACAGGAATAGAGACACAGATAACTTTTGCCTGACAGAAAAGTAACCGGGACGCTGACAGCCCCAAAGCTGGAGAGGGAACTTCCGTAATTCACTCAGTCAGTGTTGCTGAAGCGGTACCGGTTTGAGATTCCTGACATGCAATTACCGCGTCGGTAGAGGGCAGGTATGAAAGAGAAGCTGACTTATATTTTTCAACGTTATTCACGAGGAAGAGACGAGACTCTTACCAGGGACAGCTACAATGGCGAGTACAGGATAATAAATCATTTTCACGGTACTAAGCGCCTGATAGATTCGAAAATCCAACGGTATTCCTTTAGGATTTTTATGCAGATATGGATATGCCCGGTCAATATTCCTTAAAAATGCTGCAGCGTTACGTGATGTATTTTGCTGATCCATTTCCGGAAGACTCCAGATCCCTGTTCCCGATCCAACCTCTGTCTTCTCTCTACCTGGAGCCCGCTTGTCTCTGATAGCGTAGAGTAGCGTCTCTGACTCAGACTGGCGTCGAAAGGGGGTCATATCAAGAGAACAGTTAGGCAGCAGCCACACCTCCGCGGTGACGTCGACAATCCCCAAGGACACTCGCGTAATTAGGTTCTACGGAATGACAGGTGCTGTTAACCCTTTATTTTCAGACAGTCAGAGAAGAGATTCAAAAGCAGATTGGTCGTGTACCTAATAATCCCAGCAATCTGCTCTCCACGGATTCGTGCTGTGTCTGTAAATTGACACAAAATTGAGAAACTAATTGACACACAGCTGGACATTCATTTACAACCAATCTGGGAAGGAAACAGAGAAAATAGATGCATTCGTCCCATCGATCCTGCACCGCCATTCAGTATGATCATGGCTGATCATGCAACTCAGAACCCTTTACCTGCGTTCTCTCCATAGCCCCTGAGCCCTTTAGTCACAAGGGCCATATCGAACTTCCTCTTAAGTATGGCCAATGAACCGGCCTCAATTGTTTCCTGCGGCAGAGAATTCCACACATTCACCACTCTCTGTCTGAAGAGGTTTTTCCTCATCTCGGTCCTAAAAGGCTTCCTCTTTATCCATAAACTGTGACCCGTCGTTCTGGATTGCCCCAACATCGGAAACAATCTTCCTTCATTTAGCCTGTCCAATCCCTTTAGAATTTTATACATTTCAATAAGGTCCCCCCTTAATTTCTAAATTCCAGAGAGTATAAGACTTGTCGACCCAGACTTTCTTCATATGAAGTCCTGCTATCCCAGAAATAAATCTGGTGAACCGTCCCTGTACTCCCTCTATGGAAAAATGTATTTCCTCAGATTATGGGACCAGAACTGCACACAATATTTTAGGTGCGGTCTCACCAAGGCCTTCTACAACAGCAGTAGAACCTCCCTGCTCCTGTACTCAAATCCTTTTGCTATGAATGCCTAAATACCATTTACCTTTTTCACCGCCTGCTGTACCTGCATGCCCACCTTCAATGACTGGTGTACAATGACACCCAGGTCTCGTTACAACTCCTCTTCTCCAAATGGGCCACCGTTCAGATAATCTCTTTTCCTCTTCTTGCATTCAACGTGAAGAACCTCGCATTTATCCACATTAAATTTCATCTGCCCTGAATCTGCCCATTCACCTAACCTATCCAAATCACCCTGAATCCCGTTAGCATCCTCCTCACAGCTAACACCGCCGCCCAGCTTCGTGTCACGCGCAGGCTTAAGCTGCATTTAATTCCCTCGTCTAAATCATTAATATATATTGTAAACAACTGTGGCCTCAGCACTGAGCCTTGCGTCCCCCCACTAGTCACTCCCTGCCATTCTGAAAAGGCACTGAGCCTTCTTTCCGCCTCTTTCCATATGCGCTGTTGTCCCGTCTTTGATTACCGACTCTAGCGCTTTCCCCACCACCGATGTCAGACTAACCAGTCTATAATTCCATGGTCTCTCTGTCCCTCCTTTTTTAAAATGCGGGTTTATATTCGCCACCCTCCAATCCTCATGACCTAATCCAGAATCTAAGGAGTTTTGAGAAAATATCACCAATGCATCCACTATTTCTTTGACTACTTCCTTAAGCACTCGGGGATGCAGACCATCTGGCCATGGGGATTTATCTTCCTTTAATCCCTTCAATTTACCTAACACCACTTCACTACTAGCATGTATTTCCCTCAGTTCCTCAATCTCACTAGACCATCGATTCCTTACGTTTTCCGGAAGATTATTTATGTCCTCCTTAATGAAGACAGAACCAAAGCAGTTATTTAATTGGTATACCATGTCTTTGTTTGCTATGATCAATTCAGCTGTTTCTGACTGTAAAGGACCGACATTTGTCCTGACCAATCTTTTTCTTTTCAGGTATCTATAAAAGGTTTTACAGTCAGCTTTTATGTACCCTGCCAGCTTTCTCTCATAAGCCTTTTTTCCATTTCATAATTAAGACCTTTGTCCTCATCTGCTGGACTCTGAATTTATCCCAGTCCTCAGGTGTGCCGCTTTTATATGCTAACTTATTTGTTTCTTCTTTGGACTTGATACTATCCCATATTTCCCTTGTCAGCCACGGGTGCACTACCTTCCCTGATTTATTCTTTTGCCAAACAGGAATGAACAATTGTTGTACTTTATCCATGCGATCTTTAAATGCTTGCCATTGTATACACACTGTCAACCCTTTAAGTATAATTTGCCTGTCTATCTTAGCTAATTCACATCTCATACTTTCAGAGTTGTCCTTCTTTAAGTTCAGAACCTTTGTTTCTGAATTAACTATGTCACGCTCCATCTTCATGAAGAATTCCATCAAATTATGGTCACTCTTACCCAAGGGGCCTCGCACGACACGATTGCTAACCAACCCTTCCTCATTGCCTAATATCCAATCTAGAATGCCGTGCTCTCTAGTTGGTTCATCGACTATTGGTTCAGAAAACCATCCCGCAGAGATTGACAATGATATTGAGTTCGATATTTGCAAAGTAATGATTTTCAGTAAGAGAGCGTAGAACCAGCGGCCAATCTGGACATCGGCTGATCTTGGAGGAGAGGACTTCACTCAGCACGGGTATAAAAAAGCGACAGAGGATCCTTACAGTGAAAAATAGCTTTAATAAGGGTTCAGGCGGCGTTTCCGTTTGATCAGCAGGAGGAAGGCAGGGTGAACTGCAGAAGCCATCGTCTGAATGGACAGTCAAGCAGGTGACGTTCAGGCTTGTGCTCGCCGAGGCGTCAGCTCAGGGAGGCTTCAGTCAAAGGAGGCAAAGAAAAGAAAAGCACTTGTCCAAGAACGTTATTTCTTTCCCTTCTCTATATATCCGATCAGATAAGTTAAGAAAGGAGGCAGGCAGGTTAGTTGAATGGTCGCATTGCGCGATCAGGGAAGAGGCAGAGAAGATGAGAGTTGCGTTCATCTCCTGCTTCTGACATCTGCGTCAAGGAGGTAAAGGCTGAGCTGGACGAGCTCCAGAACATTTGGGTGGCTGAAGTAATGATAGACAAGACATATAGAGAGGGCGCTACACCCAGGGCGCAATGCAGAGGAGACAGTGTGATAGCCAGTAAGGAGAAATAGATGAAGGAGCCAGGGAAGAGTTCCCATGTGACGATCTCCTTCAACGTTTTCGGTACCGTCGCGGGGTTTGGTGGGGGGAGGCGCGGAAGAATCGCCTAACAGTGTTCACTCAGTGTTAGGGTCTCGGGCACTTTGTTTGCATCTGAGACTTCAGAAGGGAAGTGGGAGGGTAGCGGTGTCCGTGCATGTGGGGTGGACGGGGCCGCAGGGTGCGTGTCACGCTGTCGTGATAGGATATTCGTTATTGGTGCGACCAGGTGCTTCTGTCGGTGACAATGTCGGGGTTATCTCCGAACGAGTCCTCAGCATTCTCAACTGGGAGTGTGAACAGCTCGAAATCGTGATCCATTGAGTTACCAATGACATGGGTGCGATGAGTGATGAAGTACTGCTCTGCCAGTTCAGCGAGTTAAGAGAGAAGTGAAAATGCAGGACCCTCCAGGTTGTGCTGCCCGTGCTACGTACTTGTGAGGCAGGAAGCTGGACGAGTATACAGATTAATAGGTGGCTAAAGAGTTGTTTTTATATCCCAGTCGTCTGGAAATGGATGCTAACTCTGCATTTGGTTTCCTCAACTTTCTGCAAATTTTCCTGTGGGGAATCTTCCCAAAATGCTCTGCACTTCCGTTTCTATCAACATTCTCCCTTTTTCTATAGTAGTCCGGATACCACAGAGAGTATCCGATCACCACAGCGTGACCAACACGCTGCCGGCCCGCCACCCTGCACACATTCGTATACCAGTCAACTAAAAATGGATAGGAGCATGCATTTTAGCTCCTCACCATTAACTGAACCTGGAGAATTTCCTGTGGCTCTGCAACTCAAATTTTCAATTCAAATGTTCTTCCCATTTAGGAAATAGTCCACGATTTTATTCCCTCTTTCAAAGAGTAACACTGGGCACTTCTCTATATTAAAATCCTTCTTAATTCTTTGTCTCTTCTCCAGTCTGTCTAATTACTTCTGGAAGCACCCGACATCCTCAGCTCTACCTTCCGTTCCATGTACCTTCGCCTGGGTCTCAAACCCTGTCACAAAGCAATCAAATCATTCACCCGAACCATTGATGTGTAACGTGATCAGAAACGGTTTCAACACTGATTCCTGCGGAACTTCACTACTCACCTCCGTCCAATCAGAAAAAGGACCTTCGCAGTAATGATTATGGACATCTGCAGAGGCCACAATTTTACACACCACCAGGGCATTCTGAAAGTTCTAAACAAATGAGAAGAACCCGCTGGTCTATGTCCGGACATAAGGTTTCACCAACTGCTGAGAAGCACAAAAGACACAATAACATTATAAATACAAGTGTCAGATTCCTACAAATTATATGCTAATTGATCAGTCACTACAGAAGGGACAATCCATAATAAGGCTCCGGATATAGTAACAGAGGATAGACAAAGAGCATCAACTTATTCAGTAGATAAAGCCATTGCGAACTCAGATAACGTACAGAAATCAATGATTGACAGACAGCACAATATGCTGAATTAAGAGAGGAAAGTGAAAGAGCATGAAACAGGAACAGGGTATAAATTGTATACGTTGTCCCAACGTAATACTTTCTCTGGGTCATTGGCAACCGGTTTCATTGGTGTCGAAACACAGTGAAACAGTGTGAAGAAGTTTTTCTCTCTCCGTCTCTATTTCTCAGGCCACCAGGCTGGTAGAGCTAATAGGACCTGATGTTTCAATCCCAATGATAAATTGGCAATCTGAATGTGGGCGATGGGTTTGGAATGCTTTCAAGGAGGGTAGGTACCTCATCGTGGTCATCAGGTGGGCACGCTCCTCCTTCCACGTTTCTTTGATAAGCCCACGACGTCTCCAGAGATTGGAAATGTGCTACATGACGTCCCAGGTACACACCCCTCGGTTCCATACCCAACTGTCTTCATCTTGCAGCTCAGTTGTTGTCTTTACTTTTCATCCAAATCCAGTTACTGCATTCTCCAGCTGCTTTTGACAGGGTCTTGATTGCTTGTTGTAAATAACCCCTCACCCCCATCTTCCTCAATAGACTGTTCGTAGATGTAGCCACGAATCCCCTGCATCCCACTTCTACAGGGGAAATCTTGGTCTTACAGTCGTTCTGGGCAGCGTCAGTTGCCAGTTCAGAATACTTGTTCTTTTCTCTCTCATAAGCTTCTTCACCACCATCTTCTCATGTCCCCGAGTATTCCACAACATATGCCATCCTGGCTGCTGTGGACCACAGGACCATGTCTGGCCGGAGTCTTCTAGCCACAATCTCTGGGGGAACACAAGCTTTTTTGTTCCAAGTTCACGTCCATTTTCCAATACCAGGAAACCTACAGAATCCTTATCTATTTTGATGTTACATGGTGCAATGAAGGTTGGCCTGCCGGTACACATCGTGTCTTGTGGACATTTCATGCGGATGGTTGTGCGGGAGACTTTGCGGTGATTCGTCTCTGTTACAGGATTTATGGCAGCTGTCTGATAACTTGGTTATGCAGTCAAGTTTACCGCCCCTGGGTGAGGCTCGTGGTGTATGCTGTTAAAATAAGCGTTAGTTATCTAGGTGCTTGTCAAAGAGAACAAGTGGGGTCTACCACCCCCCACCTGGTTCAGGCTCTGGGGTGTGAGTAGGAGGTTATAATTTGCTCTGATAACAAAACTTAACCTAAATTCCTCCATCGCCCAGATGCTACGCAAACTGAATTTCCTGTTTTCCAGGATCTCGCAATTACTGCATCGGTCCTGCTTGGCTACTTAGAGCGCCCTGGCGTGTCGCTCTGAATCCCCCTGCCTTCTGATTCCTCCACCACGTGTCGTCGCTTCTGCACTGATGTTGCCCTGTTCCATTAAGGATACTCTGGGACGAGCCCAAACCCGGCTCTCCAAAGCCGGACTTGGTCACCCACGTCCCTGAAGCAAAGAGCAGACTTAGCACTCTGAACGGCTGCAGATGGGGTCCACATCCTCCCAATAGCCACACGGCGAGTAGGCGATCGAATAACAATATCTTCAGATTCAGTGAGGTTCAGGACCATCCTTGCTTTGGTGCATTTAAATCCTTCCATAAGACTTACAACTGGTAATTCGAATTTGCCGTTCCCGTACAGTCCAACGGGAATTTAGGATCGTGGAAGTCCAAGCCACTGTTTCACATGTGTGCTGATCACTCTTTCGAGCTTTTCCACCATGTTATGGGAATTTCATACACTGCTAAATCCGCATGAGTCTTGGCAGTCCGCCGAACTGTACGCACTACAGTTTGAGTTTTCCAGGCAGCCGGATCGTGTGGACGCGACTTAAGTAGATGATTGTAGACTTTTGAGTTGTATAAACTGTTCTGTGTCCTTGGGCCGAACACCAGACCATCGACCCAAGCACTTCACTGGCATTTCTAAACAGTTGGCACAGGTGTTCCGTCAATATGAAATTTTTGATCTGTTACTTGACCTTTGACAATGGAGATCCTTCTCACTTGCTGGGCTTGATCTTCATCCTCGCCCGTGTGATGTTTTGAGGAAGCTTTTCCAGGGGACAGTTTCGTCAGTATTGCTATATCGTCATGATAGGTTCATATCGGAGTAAACCCTTGATCAAACTGTAGTCGTTTTCCTCCTGTATCCCATTTTGATGCTCTGATAATGAGTTCGATTGCTTCAGTGAAGGTCAGTGGAGAGATGGTGCACCCCGCCATGCTGCCTTCTTCTACTGGTTGCCAAGCTCTGGTGAATTCTGGTGTTGTGAGACAAACTTGCAATTTCCAGAAGCAGTGTTACTATTTGTTACTATTGCAGGCATCTGAAAGAATTCAAAAGCTGACCACAGTAGGGAACGAGGAACTGCACCATAGGCGTTCGCCCGGTCGAGGAACAAGACATGCTGATTCTTTCCTTCTTTCGTAGCCATCTGGATATGATGCCATATGACGCAGTTATGTTCAAGGTGTCCTGAGAAGCCTGCAATGCCAGTCTATTGGATTGACGTATCAATGAAATTTGTTTGTTTCAGATTCTTTGTAAGTACTTGCGCCAAAATGCTGAAAAATATCTCGCCTTCTGTGTTCAGAATGTTTATTTAGCGCAACTGTTGTCTGATGAAAGAATACTTTTCTTTTCGATTCAGAATTCCACCCGCTCTTCTCCAGCCTTTGTGGATCGCTTGCTCATACCGTTAGATAGAATATAACCACGTGGTGAAATAGATTGAAATCAGTCCGCAAGACCTTTCGTTTAAAGTGGAGAAAGCAAGGTTGCCAATGGCAAAGGTTTTCACATGTTCCGGGGAGAAGGCAAGACAATGGGTTTACGAAGGACAATAAATCAGTCATGATATCAAGAGAAACTTCCAGAAGGCGCCAATTCAATCCAAAGGCGTCTTGCTAAGGAGAGTGCTCAGTCGAGAGTGATCTTCTTACTCTGACCGTTTCAACGATTGTGGGTGCTGTCTTTCGTCGATTCTCTCGTGGTTATTTTTCTATTCGGGATTTATTGAGTTTCCTAGCAAGAGAATGTATCTCGTGGTATATAGAAACGTATATATACCGATACAGCCAAACGGTTTCTTTGGCTGCCTAAGTCCAGGCAAAGTACTCTCCGGTCCCCCCAAAACAACTGAGATTGAGATGGCTCGATTCCAAAACTAAATCCCGGCTGGTTTTGCTGCTGTGTAATTTGCAACCATATTAAATAAATAGTGCCATGAAATAACAGCCAGCATATGATTAAAGAGATTATGTTTATGAATCTTAACGTTAAGATGGAATCCTAGGTGTTTGTGATGGAATGTGTGACTTGTAGAACGCTGTCTAAACCCTGACAGAGAGAAAGAGGGAGCGCCGGCCGCCTGTTTGAGAGAGAGAGGTTGAGAGACAGAGAGAGAGAGAGAGAGAGAGAGAGAGAGAGAGAGAGAGAGAGAGAGAGAGAGAGAGAGAGAGAGAGAGAGAGAGAGAGAGAGAGAGGGAGGGAGAGAGAGAGAGAGAGAGAGAGAGAGAGAGAGAGAGAGAGAGAGAGAGAGAGAGAGAGAGAGAGAGGGAGGAGAGAGAGAGAGAGAGAGAGAGAGAGGGAGAGAGAGAGAGAGAGAGAGAGAGAGAGAGAGAGAGAGAGAGAGAGAGAGACAGACAGACAGACAGACAGACAGAGAGAAGGGGGAGGGAGAGTGACAGGTAAAGTTATGTGATGTAAAATCGATGTTAAGGTTTCTCTGCAACATATTTTAAATATGCAAGTACACAGAGACAGACACAGTTAGAGGCAAGATGGATTCGCTCAATGAAAGCCTGTCCCTGGATTAAACTTTCAGTAGCCCAAACGGGGTGTGTTGATATCGATCCTGAGTATTGATAAATGATTCCCACAAGTGTCCTGCAACTTGAGCAAGTTTACAAGAAAAGAAGAGAGGAGAGATGGATTTGAAACAGAAGAAACCTAGTGACAAGGAGATCACAGTTTGGACACTCTCTGTAAGTAGCCCGTGAGGGTGAGTTTGTTACCATTCGGCTACGAAAGGCTGATTGTCCCTTTGTTAATCCACAGGAGTGGGAGCGAAGCCCCAGTTTTTTCGGGATCAATAAAGTATGTCTGTATGCCTGTCTGTCTGCCTTGGTGAGGGGAATTCTTCTGTGAGTACCACGTGTGTGTTCACCCTTCGTCTGCGTGTGGTACTTCACTGACGTATTGTAGCCCTGTGGCAAATCACTGTTATTTAGTATGTCGTGGAACTGGATAAGTGGTTATCAAGTTGTGTGTTTGGTGTAACATTGCTGAATCAACTGGTGTGTTGACTCTTGCCTGGGTGGTCGCCTTGCAGAGGGTCCGCTTTGTGATAAGCTGCTTTTGGTGATAATTCAAACGTGGATTCTGTTTGGGTATCCTGTGGACACCACTTTGGGATGACCCGGAGCTGAATTCGGGTCTTGTACAACCTGAAAGGATTTTCGCTGAAGATAACTGTCGGTGACACTTCGTGGGTGTGGACTGGAACAACGACGGAGATAAAAGCTACTGCGATTGTTATTTTGTATTGCTGTAGTGGAATCTGTGTAATGTCGACGTATTGCTTTCTCACAACATTCGCCTTTGGAGTACGAACATCTCGCACTAATTAGCCTGTGAACTTTTCTTACATGCCATCGTAAGACTATATAACTTACCACTGAAGCTTCAATAAGTTCGGTAGCTTTATTTACATCTATATATGAATAACACCGTCGCCTCTTCACTTACCAGGTTTAAGTGACTATATTACGTACTTAGTATGAAAATAGTGTTTTGCTGACAGCAAAACCAGACTCCAGGTGTGTTCTGTCGCTGTTGAGATTTAAACAGCGTTGCGATGCGAAAACCTAGCGATAGTTTATCAACTTAGCGACGGTGTTAGGAACGAAGAACAAAAGATGAAACCCCATTCTAATTAAACAGTCAATGTACAGCAGAACTTCCTTGTCACTCGCGTCCCGGCCCTCGGTCAACGCGACAGAAGACACCATCTTCCGGATGTCGCTCGCAATCCATCTCGACCAAACGGGTCTCTCGCCGGATTGTATCCTGCGATCGGTATATTTCCTATTCTGCCGCCAAACCGAAAAAATAAATAAATCAAGACCAAGCTACTGCCCCTCACCAAGAAAACCTCCCTCTGATACTTCCTTGCTAGTCGATGGCACACATTCCTTATCTTTAACAGTAATCCAAGCTGGATGCCAGCAGAATGGAATGATCTTACCCAACTGATAAATTAAATACGGACTACAAATATGAACCAGGTTATTACAGTTTGACTTTTAAACTTAGAGGGGAATCACACAGAAAATTGCTGCGGCAACTCAGCAGGTCAAGCAGCATTTCAGGAGATGAATAAGCACTCGACGTTACGGGCCGAGACCATTTATTGCGACTTGACAGCAGATTTGTACGTTTCCTCTCTATATAATTTCAGTGAGTTCATTGCTCATCATCGGCATTTGCAATTAATCAGTAAATCCGCTATATACAGGAACACAATAAAGTCATTTGGCCCAACGAGTCTGCTCAGTCTTGGCTGATCTTCTATTTCCCTTCCTCACCGCTATTTCCCGGCCTTTTCGTCGTAACGATTGATATCGTGACTCGTCAACAATCTATAAATCTCTGCCTTAAATAAACTTAAGGACACGGCCTCCACAGCTGAATGTGGTGGCAAATTCCGCAAATTCACCTCCCTCTGGTGAAAGAAATTTCTCCGCATCTCTGTTTGAAGTGGACGCCTCTGTATTCTGAGGTTGCGCCCTTTTGTCTCAGACACCCCAGACTTGGGAAAAACATCCTTTGCACATCCACTCTGCGGAGGCCTTTCGACATTCGAAAGGTTGAAATGAGATCCCAATTCAACCTTCTGAATTTCCAGCGAGTATAGACCCAGAACCCTCAAACAGTACCCATATCTAACGCTTTCATTGCCGGAATCATCCCTGGTATTTTCACTTGTCACTTTCTTACCAGTTCTCCTATGGGTCTCTGCAAACTTCTTCTTAATTTGGTAAGAGGCCTTATGTGTGGCACCTTGTCAACGGTCTTTTGAGAGTCAAAATAGACAACATCCACTGCACCCCGCTTATCTATCCTACATATATTCTCTTCAAGGAAATCCGGCAGCTTTGTTAGAAAAGATTGTAGCAAATTTCTGAGATCGTTGTGTCCCTTGGGTCTGATGATATCTGCGCATTTTACCGAGAGAGACAGCAGAGGAACATGCTGATAGTGTCCTGCATTGTCCTGTGTTAACGAATCCTTAACAATTAATTCCAACATCTTCTCCACAACTAAGGTCAGTCTATCTGGTCTATAATTCCCTTTCTGCTACCTTCCTCCGTTCTTGAAGCGTGACGTGTCATTTGCATTTTTTCTGTCCTCTGGCACCATGCGAGAGTCTAATAATATTAGAAAAGATCATTGCTAATGCCTCCGTTATCTCTACCCGTTATTCTTATGAACACCAAGGTGCAGTTCACCTGATTCGGGTGACATAACACCACCTTACGAACATCGCTCGCAATCATCGCCGCCAAAGTGTTCTTTTACCATAAGCTCCCGATTTATTTCCGATGCTTTGCATAACACCCAATAGTGTAGAATAGATCCCCACGTCGGCTTAAGGACAAACTGCAAAAAACAAGCCAACTGCAGTTCCCGAACTCAACCGACAAGGAACCCATGCCACGTTATCTACTGAGCTGAGGAAAATCAGAGCAGGATCTCATAGAAATATTCCAAGTGTTAAAGGCCTGAACAGATTATTTACGTGGTAGTGATTATATGACTGAGGGATGATTGAAGGAACTCTACTTAGAATACAAATGCGGGAAAATTAATTCAGGTAGACGGTGGGAAATCTTGGGCCAAGACATTGAGTGCATTTAAGGCAGAAATAGATATGGTCTTGATTAGCCAGGGCATTGAAGGGTATGGAAAGAGGAAATGAGTCGGAATGACTTGAAGTATTGGATCAGCCCGTGGTTAAATGGAGCAGCAGACACAATGGGCCGAATGGCATAACTCTGCTCCTATAATTTATGGTCTTTTGGTCTTACAAGCACGACATGAAATAGACTGAAATCAGTCTGAATATCCTTATGTTTAAAGCGGAGGGTGAAATTTGTTGTTCTTTACAAAAGGGTTTCAAAAGTTACGGGTAGAAGGTAACAGAATGCGGTTAAGAAGGATGATGGCAGGTAAAACCTCCAGTGAGAACCATTTCAATACCTAAAACGTCTTGTTAAGGAGAGAGCTCTGATGATCGTGGTCCTCTTACTCTTACTGGCTGAAAGACTAAGGGTGCGGTCTTTCATGGATTATGTCATGGTTATTATTCTATTAGGAGTAGATTGACCATCCTAGAAAAGAAAATGAATCTCATGGTAAATAGAAACGTGTATATACTGACCCCGCGGCCCTCGTCCAGTTTCTTAGGCTGCGTGTGTTCAAGAAAAGAAATCTCCGGTCCGTCCGAACTAGTGAGATTGAGATCGCTCGATTCCAAACCAAATCCCGGTTCTTTATCTGCTGTGTATTTTGCAAACCTGTTACAAAGAAGTGCCCTGAAATAAAAGTCAGCATACAATTATAACGATATAAACATTTAACAATTACAGCACGGAAACACGACATCTCGGACCTTCTAGTCCAATGCTGAACGCTTACACTCACCTAATCCCACCGACCTGCCCTCAGCCCAAACCCCCCCTT